>NC_090373.1:22464645-22512145 GCF_036365525.1 Heterodontus francisci
ACTATTCATTGCTCATGTGCCAGGAAACCACCTGCAAAGCAACAACAGCTGTCTCACAGACAGAGCTGTGACTTATCCAAAGAACGTTTTCTCTGTGGCAGTCCTTACCCACATTGGACAGAGTGTCCTGCTACTGGTAAACAGTGTAAAGCTTGTGGAAAACCCAGCCACTTTGTTCGTATTTGTTGCTCATCAGTAAAATCAACTACTGAGACCAATTCCAGCCGAAGGGTGTCACGTATGCGTACCACAGCAAAAGGGTAAGAGAATGTAGCTAATGGAGAGGTGGATGATCCTGAACATACTGTTGAGTTCGCTCTCAGCTACAGCAAACAGCCACGTGTGACAGTGACCATTGGCTGCTCGGACGTAGATGCTCTCACAGATACAGGAGCATCTGTCAATGTCATGGGAGACAAAACTTTCAACGACTTTCCGGACAGCAAGAACCAGATTGGAATCTGTGTTGATATTCAATCACCAAACCAAGCCATACAACGTGAAAGACACTTGACACCGACAGTCGATGACATCATAAAGAAAGTGCATGGTACTAAACACTTTGCTAAACTTGACCTCAATGCAGGCTCCCATCAAATCCATCTTGCAGAACAATCGAGATACTTCACTGTATTCTTCACTCACATTGGATTTTTCTGATACAAGAGGCTCAGCTTTGGAGTCAGCTCAGCAGCTGAACTATTTCAGCACATGATTCAATCTACACTTCGAGGACTTAAAGGCACGCTGAAAATCAGTGATGACATTCTCATCTGTGGCCGCACAGAAAAGGAACTCGGGACGTGCCTACACGCATGTCTACAATGTCTCAGAGACTGTAACGTCACCTTAAAGACAAGTTCTTGTTTAATTAAAGCTGAATTGACTTATTCAGTGATGTGTTCAGTGGTGAGGGAGTGTCCCTAGATCCATGGAAAGTTTGAGCCATAGCAAATGCTACAGATCCTACAAATGTGCAGGAAGTCTGGAGTCTGCTGGGACTAATCACATAGTACAGTCTTTTCATTCCTGATTTCACTACGCTATCTGTTCCCCCCAGCCCCCGCTACCCCACCCCCCACACGATCTGAGAAAAGAGATCACCAATTGGGAATGGACTAAATTACACAAACAGACTGTCCACCAGATCAAATAATGTTTATCAGCAAGTTGCATAAATGCCTATCTTGAACCCTGAGAAAACCACCCAGCTAGTCATGGATGCAAGCCTGGTTGGCTTAGGTACCGTTCTCGTGCAGGAAGACAAGACAGGTAACCCAGCAGTCGTTACGATAGCAGGCAGATCACTAATGCCATGGAGCAAGGTTATTCACAAACAGAGAGAGAAGCACTCTCAATCACATGGGGTATCTTACACTTACATGTCTACTTGTATGGGAGCGGGTTTGAAGTAATAACCGATCATAGACCACTAGTAAGCCTGTTCAACAATCCACATAGTAAACCACCCACTCGAATAGAGTGTTGGATACTCAAACTAGAAGTGTACGAGTTCCGTGTTGAGTATCAGCCAGGCAAGCTTAACCCAGTGGACGACCTTTTGCAACATTCGTTGCCAACACTCTGTCTTACTCTTGGTGAGGAAAAGGTTGCCAAACAACATCTGAACTATAGAAGCACATAAATGCAGTGCCAAAGTCACTAAAACTAGCTGATATCAAAGTGGCAACAAAACAAGATGAGGCTTTGCAACTATGTATGAAGGCTATGGAATCATGAAACTGGAAAGACGTGATCGAGAAAGCATTTATAAACAAAATCGCTCACACATTACAAGGTCTTCACAATGTTCCTAATGAGCTCACCATCACAACCACATCTAATCTCGTGTTATGCAACAACGGTTTTGTCATTCCACACTCACTAAGAGAATGTGTTGGTGACATAGCACATGAAGGACACCAGGGAATAGTCAAAACCAAACAGCTCCTCAGGGAAAAGGTATGGTTCCCAGAAATTGACCTTATGGTAGAGAATTTGCCATGTTTGCCATGTCAAGCGACCACAATGTCCCATCTTGATGATCCTGTCAAGATGTCCGACCTCCAAGACCATGGAATGAAGTCCGCATTGATTTTGCAGATTTGCCTACAGGCGAACACTTGCTTGTTGTTACTGACGACTGCAGCAAATTCCCAAATCGTGGAATTAGTTTTGTCAACTTCTATGAAAGCAGTCATCCCAATGCTTGACAAGATCTTTGCCTTGTTTGGAATCCCTCAAATGGTAAGAAGTGACAATGTACCCCATTCAACAGCGATGAATTCAGCAAATTCGCAAACTACCTAGGGTTCACTCATAGGAAAATCACACCCTGTTGGCCAAGAGCTAGTGGTGAAGTCAAGAGATTTATGTGAACCTTGAGAAATTGATGCCTACAGCTATAGCTGAGAACAAGTTATGGAAGCAAGAACTATATCACTTTCTTCACAATTACAGAGTGACTCCTCACTCGACTACTGGAAAAGCTCCTGCTGCACTCATCTTTGCACGTCTTATGCACACGTGCCTACCTGAGGAACCCCGTGGAGCTAATGATCAACATGGATGCAAATGCAGTCAAGAACAGGAGGATAGAATGAAAGTAAATGCAGAACGTAGCATGAAACTTAGAGCTACATCGCTAAAGCCAGGAGATAAAGTATTTGTGAAACATGATGGTCACATTGGAAAGCAAGCAACCCCTTATGACATCCAACCATTTGTTGTGATCAACACAAAAGGATCAATGATCATTGCTAAGCGCGGTTCACAAATCATCACAAGAAACACGTCATTCTTCAAAGCACTGAAAACACCATTCATAAGCATTGAATCTGATTCCAACATCGGCATCTCAGATGAAGACCATGAGTCAAATGAGACTACATCTGATGTCAGACGATATCCTACTTGTGAGAGAAAATGCCCACCATACTGAGTGACTGTTATGAAGTGAACTATTGTGTTTGAATTTATTGTTTACATTTTTGGAAACAAACCATTGAAACTTGTTATGTCTCTCATTTACTAAGAAGAGGATGGATGTAGTGTTGTAGTGTTTTGAAATTGTAATTGCATTGTGTACTCTAGAGACTGCTGTAGAACACACATGCTCGGAAAGTGAAAGGGAAACTAAGACACAATAATAGGAGAAGCCTTTGTATTCAGCTGCTGCAGTCTTCGTCTCTCTGTCTTTGCTTCACGTCCTATATTAACTGGGTTAAACCTCGCTCCAGTCCCAAGGACATAACAAGCTGGGTGTTCATCTCTGCTTCATCGTATTTCCCTTTTCCAATTCTCTCTCCAGAAACCACTGACTGATGTCACTGTACAATGTCTGCTTAAGTTACATGATTCACCATGACTTCAAAATAAAGCCAGGTGATGCTTCCTGCTCTTGCACAGATTTTTTAAAAAGTTCATCTCTTTTCCTGTAACTGTTTCTCTCCTAGATTTCCACTATGCAATTCTCGGTCTTTCTCTTTAAACTCATGTCTGTTTATTTATTTCCTTACCCCTTTTTCCCTATCCTTTCTCTCTCTTTCCTTCTTCCTTTCTTGCTTTTCTTTTTTTTTTACTTTCTATATTTTCTTTCTGTCTTTCTCTTAAGGTTTTTTTGCACTCTCTGACTTTGTAGAGTGAGATGTTTTTCTCTGGGCTTGGGTGTTTAAAGAAAAGGCCAGGTCCCAGCGCAGGGAACCAAGCAGAAGTCCAGCCTCCCCCAGGCAGTGCAGCAGAGGCAGTCTGGCATGAGAGTGGGAACTGGCATCAGAATGATGGGGCTGGCAGAGAACTACCGGGGTGGGGGGTGGCGTTGGCGGCGGTTAGAGATTGTGAAGCCACTGTAGCTGACAATAGGAGATCGGCTGGGATATTGTCGTCAGCATGTTTGCTGCATTTGTGCTGTTCACATCACAGTTTAGGACATCAGCCCTGAGTACATGGTGTGAGTGGATGCAATACCATCTGACAATGAGGAGGAGGGTACATGGGTTCAAAGCTGTTAAATTTATGTCATGGAGAGGGGAAGATAAAGGAATTGGAAGAGGAAATGGGGAAATTTGAGCTTGTGCTTTGTGTTTGTAAATTTTTTGTGTTATTTGTGTGATATTTTATACTTCAGGGTACAGGATGGGTGAGGGACTGTCATATGGCATTAATACTGTTGGTAGGATATGATTGGCTCAGTCACAAAAATGCAAATTGGGATCTGATTGGCCTCTGGTGACATGTTTGCAATTGGTTGAATGGATAGTGGTCTCTACGATCTGATTAGTCTAAGTTCTGTCATGTAATGTGTTAAATGGAAAGTTATCCTTGAAAATTGCAAACTGCAAAGTATCACATTCATGCACACACACAATGTTTGAAAGCATGAAACAAAGACTGAGTAAAAAAGCTTTCATGTGACCCTCTGTACGTAGAGGGTGAACGTTTAAACTGTCAAAGGTATCACGGGTTATTACCATGATTACTGTTCCAACCAGGCAATGAATGCAGTGCCTATTTCCCTTATGTGCAAACTTCTATTTAGGCTGTTACTATGTTGCTCTGCATTAACATCACAAGTCTGGATTACATAGTGCAGTTCTCCTAGTTCATTTTTAAAAGGCAAGTGGAATTAGCATCTCATTCATAAAATGTTTGCAATTAATGATGCCCTCCTGTTTAACAACCATAATAGATGCTGCCAAGTACTTAAATCTGTTTCTTATTGCAATTGAAGATGACATGTTCCAAAAGTGACTGAGGCAGAAGTTTTCATGTTCCATAATGTATATTTTTTTCTGATTTTACAAAGTGGTTCATATGAAATAAATAACATTAGAGTAATGCTGAATATTAAGATGTGTTCCAGTGGTCTGCTTAGTATGACTAAATCTTAGTAACCAGTCAATTAAAAGACCTTTGGTGAATGCCATATATCAAAGACATGTATGCACTGTAGATAATTGTGGGCAAAAAAAAGTGGTTAGATATAGATAAGTATGCAAACAAATTCTGTATCCAGATATTGAATACAGAACTGTATTCTGACCCCAGGCTTCATACGATTGTAATGATTTTACTCTCTGAAGTTTCTGACATCAGCTGAATCAGTTTAGTTCCCCATATTTTTCTCCCCTCCTGAAGATAGGTGGAGCTTACAACTTTGGTGGGTTGTAAAATGGGCAGTAGGGAATTGGTCACCTATTACACACCACACCTGATTTTTCCTTTCCATTGGCAGGGTGTGTAAGGGGCAGACAATCTGATATTACCCATTTTGCGCCCTGGCTGACGTTGAAAGTTCCGACCATTGACTGTGTTATAAATGGTTCCATATGTGAGCAGGAAGCTTCAAGCTGTTCCACCCAAGTGGGAGCTCATCACGAGTGTTCACAAGACCCTGGGGCCTGCGCTTGATCCTTGTCCGCTCAAAATATGCACTTCACAGCAAGGGCCGCTTGGATAGTTTAAGAACAAGAACCTATTTCCTGCTCAAGATCATGGAGAGCAATTCTGGCATCCCATCTTCCAGCCTGGCTGAGATATGCGAGCAATGTAGACTGAAGCTGGAATCTTGGAGCTTCCTGCTCTGAGTTGCTCAGTGCTACACTAGGCTGTGTCCTTTAGCCACTGACCTATTAGGCAGCACTTGCCAGAGTCTTCTGATCAGATTTTTAACTTAGCATCACTCCTGGGTGTAACACTTTATAACAAGTATTTTTGTATATTAGCGTTGCTTGAGGCAGAGGCAGCAAGAGTGAATTTTCAAACTAATGAGGCAACATTGCGACTGTGTGTTTAAGTTTGAAGAAGGTTCAGAAATGTCTGTAGTTGGCTAAGCTTGGGTATATACTTTCTGTGTTTCCATTTCAGACAGAACAAATTGGAGGAAGCGCTGCTGTTCTCTGGCCAGTTTACAGATGCCTTGCAAGCTTTGATTGATTGGCTGTACAAGATTGAGCCCATGCTGGCTGAAGACCAGCCGGTGCACGGGGACATTGACCTGGTGATGAACCTGATTGATGCTCACAAGGTATTGTCAACTGCTTCTATCAAAGTTGAACGGTGAAGGACACTCTCTCTCTTTTCCCTCTCCCCTCACTCCCCACCAAACCTCACAACCTGCATCATCAGCTGTCTGAGTTTATATGTTAGAAATTTACAGTGTTGAGTGACTTACTTGTGTTTCATTCAATAAGTTAATTTGGTCATTGCATTGGAGAAGTTTCTGTCTCCAAAACTTTAATGCAGTTGCTGCTCAAAGTCCAGCTTGTTCTTTTCGAAATATCTCAGATGGATCAGACTTAACAGAGGATTTACATCAAATTTTCTTTTGGATCTTTTAAAACATGGTATTTTCAGAAAGGACAGTAAGCCCTATGTTTATATTTTTAAAAATCAACTGTGAAATGCTGAGCCATCAGCTTATCATGCCAGCTCAAAGGACAGCAGCTGAGAACTGCAGAAGCATTTTTGACCAAGAGCATTATTTCCCCTCTTTCCTACCACACGCACCCCACCCCACCTCCACTTTAGTCTCTTTCACGAGGGAAATCCCCCCTCCCAACTCCCCATAGCTTTCAGTTAAATGAGGCAACACTTGTTGGTTTCGCCATGCTTTGTTTCCCAGGGGCTGTTCAGGTGAGGTAGGGCAGAGGGAAATGATCCTCTTCCTTTTTATGCAGATTGGCGGAGTTGTAGCAGCTGCAGCTCATCCCTCTGCTCTTTTGGTTTTAGTACAGGCAGTGCAAGTAACCGAATCCCAGAAACCCCCTTCACATTACAAAGAATGATGTGCATTTATATAACCACTTTAACGTAGTAAACGTCCTACAGCACTTTCATGTGAGTGATTGTCAAACAAAATTTAACACTGAGCCACATAAGGATATTAGGACATGAGACCGAAATCTTGGTCAAAGAGATAGATTTAGAGTTTCTGAAAGGAGGAAAGAGAGGTAGAGAAATGGAGTGAATAGGGAGAGAATTCCAGTGCTTAAAGCCCAGGCAGCTGCAAAAAGGCCACAAATGGTGGAGCGCTAAAAATCGGGTATGTTCAAGAGGGCAGAATTAGAGGAATGCAGGGATTTTGGAGAGCTGTAGGTCTGCAGCAGAGTGCAGAGATAGGGAGGGGGCAAGGCTGCGGGGGTTTTCAAAAATAAGAGGAGAATTTTGAAATAGAGACAATTCACAGATGGAGCAGTCTTGGAGAACGAAACTGTTGAAAGAAATATTCTTCGCCTGTAGATTGCAAATGTGTATTTTACATCACAGGGCGAACGAAGAACTTGTTTTCCTGAGGGGACGATCAGGAAGCAATGTTGTGGGGGTGAGGCTGGGAGGCAGGTGAAAGATGGTCAATATGCACTATTGTTGGTGTTCAAGGAGTAGTTGAGGCGAATAGTGTGGATGCATTTAAGGGCAAACGAAAGAAACACATGAGGGAGAAAGGAATAGAAGGTTATGTTGATAGGCTGAGATGAAGAGGGGTGGGAGGAAGCTCATGTACAGCATAAACATCGGAATGGACCTGTTGGGCCAAATGGCCCGTTTCAGTGCCATAATTCTTAGGTAATTCATATTTCAGCTATATCGATGTTGCATTTTGGACACTGGGTGTGTTGCTCTGTTTCATACACCATTTGTACTACTG
Organism: Heterodontus francisci; assembly: GCF_036365525.1. Lineage (NCBI taxonomy): Eukaryota > Metazoa > Chordata > Chondrichthyes > Heterodontiformes > Heterodontidae > Heterodontus > Heterodontus francisci. The sequence goes on from NC_090373.1 coordinate 22,472,291, forward strand.
TTTCCAATGGTGTTCATTGACTGTCCTTGGCCCCATTGCACTGTGCTGAGTGTACTGTGTTCCCAATTGTAGAGCCACTCTGAATGTATAATGGGGTGAAACTATTTTCTGTGCAGGGCTTCCAGAAGGAGCTGGGCAAACGGACCAGTGGTGTCCAGGCCCTCAAACGCTCTGCCCGCGAACTGGTGGAGGCCAGCCGTGACGATTCATCTTGGGTCAAAGTTCAGATGCAAGAGCTTAGTACTCGCTGGGAGACAGTGTGTGCCCTCTCTGTCTCCAAACAAGCCCGACTGGAGCAAGCCCTGAACCAGGTAAACGAACTTCAGAATAAAGCCTCCATGTGGATCAGATTACATTGAGATGGGGGGTGGTGGGGGGGGGGGGGGGGAGAGAAGTTAGTTTTCTTTACGTTGTTATGACCGAGGTTGGAGGAATGCACAGTCTTTCTCTAGTTCCACTGTTCCACTGGTCACAATGTTTGTTTAAGTATTTTATCCAGTTACCGATATGACCAATTATATACTTCATATTAGTTTCAGAATTAAAACATCCGCCAGCCAGGTTTCTTTAACAAACAACAAAATTATTGGTTTATTATAAAACAAGACTTATTCAACAGAGAAGCAAAGCTTCCTAACATCATTTGAAATTCTTTCTTTTGGGCCTCCTTATCTCGAGAGACAATGGATACGCGCCTGGAGGTGGTCAGTGGTTTGTGAAGCAGCGCCTGGAGTGGCTATAAAGGCCAATTCTGGAGTGACAGGCTCTTCCACAGGTGCTGCAGAGAAATTTGTTTGTTGGGGCTGTTGCACAGTTGGCTCTCCCCTTGCGCCTCTGTCTTTTTTCCTGCCAACTACTAAGTCTCTTCGACTCGCCACAATTTAGCCCTGTCTTTATGGCTGCCCGCCAGCTCTGGCGAATGCTGGCAACTGACTCCCACGACTTGTGATCAATGTCACACGATTTCATGTCGCGTTTGCAGACGTCTTTATAACGGAGACATGGACGGCCGGCGGGTCTGATACTAGTGGCGAGCTCGCTGTACAATGTGTCTTTGGGGATCCTGCCATCTTCCATGCGGCTCACATGGCCAAGCCATCTCAAGCGCCGCTGACTCAGTAGTGTGTATAAGCTGGGGGTGTTGGCCGCTTCAAGGACTTCTGTGTTGGAGATATAGTCCTGCCACCTGATGCCAAGTATTCTCCGAAGGCAGCGAAGATGGAATGAATTGAGACGTCGCTCTTGGCTGGCATACGTCGTCCAGGCCTCGCTGCCGTAGAGCAAGGTACTGAGGACACAGGCCTGATACACTCGGACTTTTGTGTTCCGTGTCAGTGCGCCATTTTCCCACACTCTCTTGGCCAGTCTGGACATAGCAGTGGAAGCCTTACCCATGCGCTTGTTGATTTCTGCATCTAGAGACAGGTTACTGGTGATAGTTGAGCCTAGGTAGGTGAACTCTTGAACCACTTCCAGAGCGTGGTCGCCAATATTGATGGATGGAGCATTTCTGACATCCTGCCCCATGATGTTCGTTTTCTTGAGGCTGATGGTTAGGCCAAATTCATTGCAGGCAGACGCAAACCTGTCGATGAGACTCTGCAGGCATTCTTCAGTGTGAGATGTTAAAGCAGCATCGTCAGCAAAGAGGAGTTCTCTGATGAGGACTTTCCGTACTTTGGACTTCGCTCTTAGACGGGCAAGGTTGAACAACCTGCCCCCTGATCTTGTGTGGAGGAAAATTCCTTCTTCAGAGGATTTGAACGCATGTGAAAGCAGCAGGGAGAAGAAAATCCCAAAAAGTGTGGGTGCGAGAACACAGCCCTGTTTCACACCACTCAGGATAGGAAAGGGCTCTGATGAGGAGCCACCATGTTGAATTGTGCCTTTCATATTGTCATGGAATGAGGTGATGATACTTAGTAGCTTTGGTGGACATCCGATCTTTTCTAGTAGTCTGAAGAGACCACGTCTGCTGACGAGGTCAAAGGCTTTGGTGAGATCAATGAAAGCAATGTAGAGGGGCATCTGTTGTTCACGGCATTTCTCCTGTATCTGACGAAGGGAGAACAGCATGTCAATAGTCGATCTCTCTGCACGAAAGCCACACTGTGCCTCAGGGTAGACGCGCTCGGCCAGCTTCTGGAGCCTGTTCAGAGCGACTCGAGCAAAGACTTTCCCCACTATGCTGAGCAGGGAGATTCCACGGTAGTTGTTGCAGTCACCGCGGTCACCTTTGTTTTTATAGAGGGTGATGATGTTGGCATCGCGCATGTCCTGGGGTACTGCTCCCTCGTCCCAGCACAGGCATAGCAGTTCATGTAGTGCTGAGAGTATAGCAGGCTTGGCACTCTTGATTATTTCAGGGGTAATGCTGTCCTTCCCAGGGGCTTTTCCGCTGGCTAGGGAATCAATGGCATCACTGAGTTCCGATTTGGTTGGCTGTATGTCCAGCTCATCCATGACTGGTAGAGGCTGGGCTGCATTGAGGGCAGTCTCAGTGACAGCATTCTCCCTGGAGTACAGTTCTAGGTAGTGCTCAACCCAGCGGTCCATCTGTTTGCGTTGGTCAGTGATTATGTCCCCCGATTTAGATTTGAGGGGGGTGATCTTCTTGATGGTTGGCCCAAGAGCTCTCTTCATGCCATCATACATTCCTCTGATGTTTCCGGTGTCTGAGGCCAGCTGAATATGACTGCATAGGTGTTGCCAGTAGTCGTTTGCGCAACGCCTAGCTGTTCTTTGTGCAGTACTTCTGGCTGCTTTAAGTGCTGCGGATGTTAAATCGCTGGGGGCTTTCTTGTAGTTCAAAAGTGCAATGCGCTTAGCGGCTATGACAGGTTCCAGCTCTTCATTATGAGATTGAAACCAGTCTGCATTTCTCTTCGCACTTTTGCCGGAGGTGGTCAAAGCTGACTCATAGATGGCGTCTCTGATGTGGGCCCACTTGGTCTCAGCATCCCCTGTGGGAGTGTTTTGAAGGGCTGTTACAAGTGAATTTAGAAATTTTTGTAACAGCTGTGGGTGAGAAATTCTGCTCGTGTTGATGCGCGGGTGGCCCTTCTGCTTGGAATGATGCAACTTCTTTGGTCTGTATATATATATATGGAAGTATAAATATATACCCTTCGAGAATAATGTAACATACACATGCACACACACTGAGGTTAAAGGAAAATGAAAAAATTGGCTCTGCAGAGATCAACTTTTAAAACAAATACTTTGGCCAAGTTATTGTCAATTCTTGAAGAAAAAGGATAAGATATGGAATGTTCCAGATGGCCTTTGGTCTGGCGTCCGGGTACATGTAAACGGCTGTCACTGGGAACTTTCTGCAGCCGTTCTGTTCAGGAGATGTCGAGGAGTAGTCTTGCAGGCATTTTGGGTGAATTGCTGTGTCTGTGGTTTCTGCTATCATGTTGGATTCTCAGAAGATTTCCCAAAACAGATGGAAAGGGATGAGTTGGGTGGCTTCTCTATTAGCAGGCTACACGGCAACTGAGTGTTCAAACAGTTCAAGCCAAATCAAAAAGCCAAAACTCCTGACAACCATAAACCTAGACATGTGACTTCTCTGTCAACAACTCCAATAGCAGCAAGGCTCCTTATGTTTATTTTAGCACTTCATTGTCTCTTCCAGTGTTTTTTTATTTTAAAAAATCCAAGTGTCCTTCCAGTAACCCTTTTAAAATAAAACAAATCCAGACATCTCCTTGGTCTTTCAAATGAACCAATTTTCACAATCTTTTAAACACGAGTCCTCAAAAAATGTTAATAATGGAAGCACCTTCATGACAACATTAAAAAAATAGATTTTTTTTTAAATTCCCGATTTTCTCCCTCCTAAGGGCACAGATTCTTCACTATTGCAGAATCACCCACCACCCCCAACATTTCATCCAGGTGGGTCGCTTACAACATGTCAGTCAAGAAAGTGTGTGTGTGTTGCACTTTGTGTCTTGTGCTGTGTGTTTGTATGGTGCGTTGTGTGTGAGTGTATGTGCGTGAGGGGTGGGTTGTGTGTGTGTTGTGCTTTGTGTCTGTATGTGTGGGCTGCATTTTATACAGGCCTGAACGTCGGGAGCTATGACCGGGTGGGGGCATGAAGATTGCCCCGGGTGAGGCTCGTCACGGACCTCGATGCCGGCAGGGCCCATCCCAATCTCCATGGAGGCGGGGAGGCCTTGTGGCAGCACTCCCGCTCCCCCCCCACCCCCCCTCAGTGCCTGCACACAGGCAGCTGATGTCATTGCCAGTGACGGACAGGCCGCCCCCTACATGTGATCGGGGGTGGGGGCCCGGCCCAGCTATCCAGCTATTCAAATGAGCTGCTGCGTTTGGAATCGCAGCAGCTCTTTGGCATGCAGCCTGGGTGTGCAGGCCGGCAATTTTTTCGGCCGCCGCCAATTTCGGCCATGGATCTATAAAATTCAGCCCTGTGTGTGTATGCTGTGTGATACTTGTTTTGTCCATTATTTAATCTGGGCACACCAACGGCAATTGTGACACCCCAACTGCCCTGAGGTCAGCTAACTGTATCACAGTCCAAAGAATTAATCTCAAGTCCTTCTCTCAGTTTCACCCTTGATGGTGCTTTTAATTACCTGAACCCTCAGCCAACCCTCTGCATTCAGTTTGAAGGAAGCTTTTTTAAAATTAATTTCTTTTTCTTCTCTCCTGTTTTTGTTCAAGATACATGTTAACTTCTGGCTGCCAAGTTGTGACTGGTCTGACAGATATATGTTGCACTTACAGGCTGAGGAATTCCACTCTACTGTGCATGTGTTGCTGGAGTGGTTGGCTGAAGCTGAACAGACCCTTCGTTTCCATGGTGTTCTTCCAGATGATGACGAGGCCCTCCGTGCACTTATCGAGCAGCACAAGGTTGGAAAGAACCTGGGCCCATAAATAAGCTTTTAAAATGATTTACGCCAAATAAGCCTTATCGGGACTTGAATAACAGAGAGCGCATTGCGATAAGGTTTTGGAGTAAATAAGGCTATAAGCCATGATCTAAACCACTGCTGCTACAAAATTTGTATGTAGCTCAACAATGGCGAGGCTTTCAGGGACATGTTTTATCTACTCGGTAATATTTCTTGGTGTGTGAGGTGGGGTGGGGAGTGGCGGTGGTAATAGATACTGGAGAGTTTGCCAGGAGACATCCAGCAAATCCTACCAGCAGTAGATCTGTTTGTACTGCCTAGGGTTGAGAATGAATGATTCATTGACACTCCTGTCACTCTGTGATGCACAACAATCTTCCAATCATGGATAGGCTGTTATTAGAGGTGCTCTGAATTTTCTTTCTGTCCCACTGTCTGACTCTGGCTGGGACACCAAAGCCCCCCTCCTCCCATCCTCCCCTCCACTCCCGACCCACAACTCCCAGCCTTGGTTCCTTGCTTGAGTGGGAATTCTTTGTATGTGGACTTAAAGAGTGAGTGTTGGCAGAAATTGGACCCATTCAGGGAAGGGGTATTATTCTGAACTCCATTTACTGAAGAGCATTAGAAGACTGGGCTCCACTCTCTCTGCCAGGAAATAGTTGTGGCAGTGCCAACAGCTTGAGGCCCTAATCAAACTGAGGTCGGTGGGGGGGAGGGATTCAGATACCCACAAGAAACAAAACAGATTTTTTTAAACCCATGATTCCGAAATGTTGGGCAACTGTTTATATGAAACTTGAATGTGTGACAAATAAAGAGGATCCATGATGAGGAACATGTGATATGATTTAGTGCATTGTCCTATTAAGTCCTAAGTCAGGTTTTGAGTGACCTTCATTCAGTGACACATGTGGAGTTCAGAGCAGATTCTGTGTTCTGTTCATTTTCACAAAATGTGTGGGATGAAGTTAGATGTAAATAATCATTTTAAATGTAAGCTTTGTTGGTGCATAGGTTCCAGTAATATAAGAAGCTTAGAGTTCCCATTGCCATCTGTTTTGAACCGTGATGTAGTGTCCGTGAAATATTTCATCGAGATAGCAGGGGTATTTTAACCCCCCCTCGCCCCCCAAAAAATGGGTGGGTTTTGGTCAGCTGGAGTTTAAATTTTTCAAAGTCAGAAGCTCGACCCCAACCAGCCCACTTCTGCTTTAAACAGAGGCAGGTAGGAGGAAACAGGCAACCAACCCACTCCAACGCTGTGTGCCTTATTTGTATCCACCATTTGAAATTTAATGCCTTGGGAAACCCTCTAGACCAACTAAGGTGAGGGACTGTTGTATCCAGAGGTAAGTGCTGGATCCAGTGTGCCTGCTTGGCCAACACCCTGTGATCGGACACCCCCTCTCCCCCACAACCCTTCCAATCTCCCCCAAGGCCTCTGACCTCCCCACTGCCTCTGTTCCACCTCCTCCCAACCGCGCCGCCTCCCCCTCCCCCCCCCCCCCCGAAAAGACCTACAATATCCCCCAACCTCCCCCCACCATCACCTCCCACTTCCTTGTCCCCGCAGGACCTTGCCCCAACCCCCTCCTGGGATCGGTTTGACATTGCCCCCCACACCCCCCAGTTGGGGCACAGACCTAACCTGTCTTGTGGTCTCTGCCATTATGGTTCCCACCCCCACCCCCGCCGGCCGCCCCTTCCCTCCCTGATTGGAAGCCAAACCTGTCAATCAGGTTTTACGCCCAAAAGTCAGCCTATCGGTAGCGTCATATGCACACTGTAGTGTTAACTTAAAATTCTCTCCAATGTGTCTTCAAATCACTTTTAACTAGTAGCCAGTTTGGTCCAGTTGGTTGTACTCTTGTTTCTGAGTCAGAAGATTGTGGGCTCAAGCCCCACTGGACCACACAATATGCATTAACACTTTGTGCGCTGGCACAAATGAGATGAGAAGTTAGATTCCGGCCTGTTCTGCTTGTTCAGGTTGATGCACAAGGAACAGGGAATTCTAGGCTTGGGATCAACATTTCTCTCAACCAATATCATGAAAAAATCTGCAGTTTAACTGGTTGTTTGATTTGTTATTTGTGGGACATTGCAAATTGACTGCTGTGTTTGCCCCACATAACAACAGTGACTGCACTTCAAAATAACTGATTCCATCTGAAGCGCTTCGGGACGTCCTGAGGACGTAAGGTGCTATGTAAATGCTAATTCTTTCTTTAGTCAGGGGATTGATTATCTTGTGGTTTTTTTTTCTTCTCTCTAGTGAAAGAGAGAAGATAAAGGGGCACGTAAATACTTCGTAACAATAGAAAGTGGAATGATTTTTGATAGTGATTTCAACCCGATATTGGGGCAAATGCAAAATACTTCAGATGCTGGAAATCTGAAATAAAAAGAGAAAATGTTGGAAATACTCAGGTGAGACAGCATCAATGGAGAGAGAAACAGAAATAATGGGAGACAGAGAAATTGGGGGAATGAAATAGGATCCTTGCAGAAAGCAGGATGGGAGGAAATGTAATCAAGGTAGCTGTGAGAGTCAGTGAGCTAATAGTAGATATTGATTGTCAACCTGTCTCTGGAAATGGAGATAGGGACATTGAGGAAGGGAAGGGAAGATTTGGAGATGGACCACGTGAAGGCAAGAAAGGGAGAAAATTGAAAACAAAGTTGAAGAAATATTCCAATTTGGTGTGAGAACAGGAAGTGGCATCAATACAGTCAATGATGCACTGGTGAGGGAGGTAATTCAGGTACGACTGGATCAAAGAAAGTTCCATGTATCCCACAAAAAGGCGGACATTGCCAGGCCCTGTATTGGTTCCCATCTGTTTCTCTTATCATAAATGCTGCCTCACCTGCTGGGTATTTCCAGCATTTTCTGTTTGTATGTCTATCTCAAGTATGGAGTGGGTTGGTGGAATTTGCTCCTCCATGGGGCTAATGAAGTCTTTCACTGATTTGGATACATTAATACTGTTTTTAGTCCTGGAGAAGGATGTTTACATTCAGTTTAGAATCTGACACCCTTGTATGTACTGATAACAAAACCCACCTTGTTTAATCTTTCAAAAGTTTCCAGAACTTCAAGGTATTGGAAAATATAGCATTGTCTGTCCATCCACTCTCAGACTGTGTACAAGCATTGTGCATGCCCAGCTTTTTGCACCTTTGAAAAATTTTAGCCAGTTCTGTCTAGATTTTGGTGAGGGAGAACCACTGTGAATGGTGTTGGGTGGTTATCAATAGCAGAAATCAGTGAGGAGGTGGTGCCACAAGAGGTTTGGAATGTAGTGCCGTGTTGTTTGCATGAAGAAACTCAAATTCCTTTACTTAGTTCTTGGTTCAGGGTCTGTATTGGAGCATCAGCCTGGGTGGATTTGCTGAGTTTGAATTATTTACTGTCCTTTAAAAAAAGAATATTTGATTCAATAACACCAGGGTGTGAATCCAATGCCCTTATTAGCACACTCGACAATGTGCATAATTTTTTCTCTATGCCAGTTTTCCATCTGTTGCTGTATAGGAGGCAGAATGAAGCGGAGATGTCAGTTGTTCGTTGATTTGGGAAGAAATAGGTGCAATAGACTGCGAGCAAATTGGATAATCTTACAGCAAACTGTCTGAATTTTGGGCTGGTTTTGCTGGAATCGGTTAAATAAGGTACTTGTTATAATAAAAAAAGCTTTGGCTACTCTATTTTTGAAAAAGTTACCCAATACTGCAGTGAGTCTGTCACTGTAGGTAGTGCAGCAACATTACAAACTGTGCTCCTGCACACAGCTACTGGTGACTATGATTTACGCCGAGCATAGAATCAATCTTACAGCACAGGAGGAGGATATGTGGCTCGTGGTCCCTGCACCGTTACCGCTTGTAGTAATTAAGACTCACAACTGAAAGAGTTTAATAAAAGCAGTGATTAAAGACTGACTATAGAAAGAAAGAAAGAATAGCATTTATATAGCCCCTTTCACAACCTCAGGACATCCCAAGGAGCTTCACAGACAATGAAGTACTTTTTTTTTTGAAGTGTAGTCACTCTTATGTTGGAAAACATGGTGACCAATTTGCACACAGCGAGGTCCCACGAATGGTAATGTGATAATGATCAGACAATCTGCATTAGTGGAATTGATTTAGGGATAAATATTGGATCCTGGGAGAACTCCGTGCTCTTGTATTTCTAAATAGTGTCATGGGGTACTTTTATGTCCACCTGAGAGGGCTAATGAGGCCTAGGTTTAGTGTCTTATACGACAACCGGCCCTTCCAACAGTGCAGTGTTCCCTCAGTACTGCAGTGGTGTGTCAGCCCAGATTTCTACGCTCAAGTGGCTGGAATGAGTTAGTGGAGAAAGTGCAACCACTGAGCCACAGCTGATACATTGTGGAGGAAGTGATCTAAACATTGAAACTTTGTTCTAAATTTAGTCTTCTGCATATGTATAGCTTGTCCTTCCTTTTCCCTAGCATGCAAAGCTAAGATTTTGAAGTTTTTTTTTGATGAGTGCAGCTGGTGATTTCCAGAACAGATGTTTGATCTGGCACTGATGACTGAATTGACTTTTGCTCTTATGTTTTAAGGAGTTTGTGAGGAAACTGGAAGAGAAGATGATTGAGCTGAACTTGGCAGTGGGTATGGGAGAGGCTATCCTGTCTATCTGCCACCCGGACTCTATCACAACCATCAAGCACTGGATCACAATAATCCGAGCCAGATTCGAAGAGGTGACTAATTTGAAATAGAGATGTAACTGAGTAGCTGCGTACAGTTAAAATCATTTTTAAATGTGGCAGAGCGATGGACTGTTGTTGACTTTGAGTCACCAGGGCATTGCGGAATACATAAAGTCATTCGTTTCAATTTAACCCTTTACTACGTGTGTGTGTGTATATATATATATATATATATATATATATATAGTTGTAAATAATAAAACACACAGGCTGTACACACACTTCAAGTGCAGACACACACTTAAAAGACAGGTAGATTTTCAGTAACAATAGTGGATTGCCCGCCCATTTTACACCTCCCATCACCCTGGAATTATTGTGGAAATCACTGGTAGTAATCCCACCTTTTGTAATTTGGAGAGGTGATTGTGCTCACTATCTCTCCCTGCTGCAGTGGTGTGCCTATGTTTCAGGTTCGAGCCTTTGCTTTTCCTTGTTCTTCTCCACCCCGTCTCTGGGTGTATATTCTTCCAGGAGCAGCCTGCTCCCAGATATCTCCCAATGCTGCTCTTCAACATGCTGCTGTGAGGTGTGCAGGAGTGCTGTGGGGTGATTGGACACTCAGTTATTATTTCAGTTGTTATTCTCTTCTGCTGTTGACCAAGAAGAGAAACATGCTGTGTGGTGAATTGTGACATTGAAGACCATTTTCCTGTTCGTCCCCTCGAGCAGTTAATGCTATGTCAGTCAACACAACTGGGGACCAATAACAGAGACAGCTGATCCAACTTTGTGTAGATGGAAACAGTTCCCAACCTGTGGGGACAATGGGAATGCCCAATAACATAACCAGTTAAGGCTGCAGTGAGTGATTTGTACGTGGTTTGTGGAAGGACAAGGCCAATGAGTTAAATGGTAATTTCCCTTTCCATTCTTATGTTATACGGCATGACACACCAAACTCCCAGCTTTCCAAAATCAAGCCATGTTGGCTTGTTGATGCTGTAAAGTGCTATTGTGCAAGAGTAAAAAAGAAAAGCACACATTTTCAAATGGTTCTTAAACTTGAGAGATTTTTTTGGAATATTTTGTTTGTATTTAAAATACCAGGTCACTGCATGGGCTAAACAGCATCAACTGCGACTCGAAGCAGCTCTTGCCGATGTTATTGCTAATCAGGAGTTACTGGAGAACCTGTTGGGTTGGTTACAGTGGTCGGAGACAATACTCACTCAGAGAGATCAAGAGCCACTTCCACAGGAGATCGAAGAAGTCAAAACACTTATTGCTGAGCACCAGGTAATCACCACTGAAACTGGAATCTAAACTTGTGCATTCAGTAATATCCAGAGACCTATGCTAGACATTTAGAGAAGAGTATAACAATTTATATACATTTTACCTGGGTGACACAATGCAGCATTCTTCTTGATTTATTACGTCGGTCAGTTCCCTTGAAGTCTCTGGTAAGTGGAATTATGCAGTTCAGGAAGCTTCGAAACCTAGTCTGTCCTGAATCACGCAGTGGTAATGGTGTCTGCACCTCGAATTAGAGAGGGGCAAAATCAGCCAAAGTGTCTCCTTACGATCATTTTGCAGACATGCTTGTTGGAATAAGCATGTGTGGATGTCCAATGAGAATAGGATTTGTTTTGGAAATGGTGCATCAAACCACACTCCCTGTGATCAGGTAGACTGACAGCAATCACCATTTAGGCTCATATGTGAAGACTAGCCTCTTGGATGAGTTGCTTCCAACCCACTAAGTGTAACCTTACTCCTGTATAAGAAGCAGGAAGAACACTGGGAGGGGGGAGAGGTTCTCGCCAATATTGCCAACATGTTTTAATAAATAAAATACTTTTAACCCCAGACGTTCATGGAAGAAATGACCAGAAAGCAGCCAGATGTGGATAAAGTAACAAAAACGTACAAGAGGAAAGTTGCGGAACCGACCCAGATTGCATCTCACATTCCTATCATAGAAAAAGGAAGGTCAAGTAAGTGTTGATTTGCGTTTGCATCTAAATATCATTTTACGTCGTAGCATCTGTTCATTTTCAATAACTTTCATTTTGGGCTTGAATGTAAAGTGAACCTTGAGTAATGGGCCAGAATGTTCTTGTCAGTATACCAGTGAAGCCAATGGCATTCGCCATTGTTTAAATTGTACAGGAACTTCAAGCAAGGGGCAGATCATGGTTAAACGCAGGAGTTTCTGTTCCAGTTGCATCACTAGTTTTATGAAAACGGTGTCTCCCTGTCTGGCTCACCATTGGAATGCATTGAATGGTGTGAAGTTGCTGTATTTGTGCAGTAGATTATGAACTAAACTTCTCACAGAAAGTTAAATTCTTGTCATTTCAAGTCTAAGTACCCTTTTCATGATGTGATAAATGTTAATTACTGCCAATCATCCTCCCTGGCACTGAAAATTAACTATTACAAGTGTGGAATCTCATTCCTTCAGGTTTTAATTGGTCCTGGAAATTTTAAAAATGTAAAATTTCACAATGCTTCAATTTGATCGGTTAAGAAGATACACAGTTGCTTGACTTGTTTACACAGGTCCCACCCAGATGCCCCGTTTCCTTCACGGTAATGTTATCAACTCCCACTTCCAGCAGCTTGCTGTGCAAAAAATTAAAAAACCTAAACATGCAAGTCTCATGAGCAGCAGATGACATTAGATTTTGACCCAATGTGATGGTGCTGCAGATCAGAGCACAGTTGGGCGTGTGCTCGAGGACCTGTACTGTTGGTTTCTCAACACAAAAGCAAAATACAGCGGATGCTGGAAATCTGAAATAAAAGCAGAAAATTCTGGAAATACTCAGTGGGTTTGACAGGATCTGTGGAGAGAGAAGCAGAGTTAACATTTCCAGACTGTGACCCTTCATTAGAAAATTTGACTCCAGTTTGGATTGAAGGCCAAATTTCTACTGAAATCTACTGCTTAGTATGGGCGATTGTGTCAGTCACAGCTTCAAAGCTTGGTCTATGGGTCAGACGTCCATTCTGAGAGTCTACCGTATCGGGAACGGTAGCACAGTGGTTACTGAATTAGTAATCCAGAGGTCTGGACTAATGTTCCGGAGCCATAAGTTCAAATCCCACCACTGCAACTGGGGGAGTTTTAATTTATTTCATAAATCTGGAATAGAAAGCTAGTCTCAGTAATGATCATGAAACTACCAGCTTATCGAAAATCCCATCAGCTTTATTAATGCCCTTCAGGGAAGGAGATCAGCTCTCCTTACCTGCTCTGAACTACATGTGACTCCAGACCCACAACAATGTGGTTATAGAGTCATAGAGTTATTTACAGCAGAGAAGGAGGCCATTCTGCCCATCGATTCAATGTCGGCTCTCCATGGAGCAATCCAGTCAGTCCCACTCCCCCACTCAATCCCCCTAATCCTCCAAGTTTGTTTCCCTCAAGTGGCGATCCAACTTCTTCTTGAAGTCATTGATCATCTCCACTTCCACCATCCTTGTGGGCAGCGAGTTCCAGGTCATTACCACCTGCTGCATAAAAAAGGTACTTCCTCATATTCCCCTGCATCTCTTGCCCAGAACCCTCAATCTGTGTCTGTTGACTCTTAACTGCCCTCTGAAATGGCTTAGCAAGCCATTCGGTTGTATCAGTCTGTTACAGAAAAGCCGAATAAAATAAAACCAGACAAACCACCCGGATCAACCTAGGCACTGGAAACGACAATGGCACAACCTGCCAAGTTCACCCTGCGAAGTCCTTCTCACTGACATCTGGGAACTTGTGTGAAAATTGGTAGAGCTGACCCACAGACTAGTCAAGCAACAGCCTGACACAGTCATACTCACAGAATCATACCTTACAGCCAATGTCCAGACTACTGCATTACCATCCCTGGGTATGTCCTGTCCCACCACCAGGACAGACCCACCAGAGGTGGTGGCATAGTGGTATAGAGGCAGGAGGGAGTGACCCTGGCAGTCCTCAACATTGACTGGACCCCATGAATTTTCATGGCATCAGGTCAAATAAGGGCAAGGAAACCTCCTGCCCCCCCTCGGCTGAATCAGTACTCCTCCATGTTGAATACCACTTGGAAGAAACGCTGAGGGTAGCAATGGCACTGAATGTACTCTGGATGGGGAACTTCAGTGTCCACCACCAAGAGTGGCTTGGTGGCTACTGACTGAGCTGGCCAAGTCCTGAAGGACATATGTGCCAGACAAGGCCTGCGGCAGGTGGTGAGAGAACCAACAAGAGGGAAAAACCTACTTGACCTTGTCCTCACCAATCCACCTGTTGCGGGTGCATCTGTCAATTGTAGGAGTGACCATCACACAGTCCTTGTGAAAACAAGTCCCGTCTTCATACTGAGGACTATTGTGTTGTATGGCACTACCACTCTGCCTTTTCCCCGGAGCCCTGCACATTCTTCCCTTTCAGATAACAATCCAATTCCCTCTCGAATGCCTTGATTGAATCTGCTTCCACCACACTCTCACAACTGCATTCCAGATCTTAACCACTCGCTGCTTCAACAAGTTTTTCCTCATTTCACTATTGCTTCTTTTTCCAATTGCCTTAAAACTGTGCCCTCTTGTTCTCGATCCCTCCACCAATGGGAACAGGTTTTCCCTATCTACCCTGTCCAGACCACTCATGATTTTAAACACCTCGATCAAATCTCCTTTCAACCTTCTCTTCTCCAATCTGTCCACGTAATTGAAGTTCCTTATCCCTGGAATGATTCTTGTGAACCTTTCTGCACTCTCACCAATGCCTTCATAACTTTCCTATAGTGTGGTGCCCAGAACTGGACACAATACTCCAGTTGAGTTTGAACCAGTGTTCTATACAAGTTTAACATAACTTCCTTGCTCTTGTACTCTATGCCCCTATTAATGAAGCCTAGGATACTGTATGCTCTATTAATCGCTCTCTTAACCTGTCCTGCCACCATCAATGATTTATGCACATATACACCCAGGTCCCTCTGCTGCTGCACCCTTTATATTGTCTCTCTGCGTTCTTCCTGCCAAAATGAATCACTTCATACTTCTCTGCATTAAGTTTCATCTGCCACTTGTCCCCCCTTTCTACCAACCTGTCTATGTTCTTTTGAAGTTCGACACTAGCAATCTCACAACCAATGGATCACATCAAAACTCTGCAGTCCTGCCACATCCAGTCATGAATGGTGGTGGACAATTAAACAACTAACCAGAGGAGGAGGTTCCACAAACACCCCCATCCTCAATGATGGGGGAGTCCAGCACTTCAGTGCAAAAGACAAGGCTGAAACATTTGCAGCCATCTTCAGCCAGAAGTGCCAAGTGGATGATCCATCTGGCCTCCTCCTGAGGTCCTCAGTGCCACAGATATCAGTCTTCAGCTAATTCAATTCACTCCACATCATATTAAGAAATGGCTGAAAGCACTGGATACAGCAAAGGCTGTGGGCCCTGACAACATCCTGGCTGTAGACTTGTGCTCCAGAACTAGCTGCACCCCTAGCCAATCTCTTCCAGTACAGCTAGAACACTGGCATCTCCCCAACAATGTGGACAATTGTCCAGTCCACAAAAAAAAGGAAAAATCCAATCTGCCAATTGGATCAACCATCAATAAAATGATGAAAAGTGTTGTCAGCAGTGTTATCAAGCGAAACTTACTCAGCAGTAACCTGCTCATCGATGCTCAGTTTGGGTTCTGCCAGGGCCACATGGCCATAGACTTCATTACAGCCTTGATCCAAACGTGGACAAAAGAGCTGAACTCCAGAGGTGAGGTGAGAGTGACTGAGTATGGCAACAAGGAGCCCTAGCTAAATTGAAGTCAATAGGAATCGGAGAAAACTCTCCACTGGCTGGAGTCATACCTAGCACAAAGGAGGATGGTTGTGGTTGTTGAAGATCAATCATCTCAACTCCAGGACATCACTGCAAGAGTTCCTCAGGGTAGTGTCCTGGGCCCAACCATCTTCAGCTGCTTCATCAATGACCTTCCCTCCACCATAAGGTCAGAAGTGGGGATGTTCGCTGATGATTGCACAATGTTCAGTACCATTCACAACTCCTCAGATAGTGAAGCAGTACGTGTACACATGCAGCAAGATCTGGACAACATTCAGGCTTGGACTGATAAGTGGCAAGTAATATTCGTGCCACACAAGTGCCAGGCAATGACCATCTCCAACAAGAGAGCATCTAACCATCTCCCTTGACATTCAACAGCATTACTATCGCTGAATCTCCCACTGTCAACATCCGGGGGAAGGCTACCATTGACCAGAATCTGAACTGGACCAGCTCTATAAGTACTGTGGCTACAAGAGCAAGTCAGAGGCTGGGAATTCAGCAGCGAGTAACTTACCTCCTGACTCCACCAAACCTGTCCACTATCTTCAAGGCACAAGTCAGGAGTGTGATGGAATATTTCCCACTTGCCTGGATGTGTGCAGCTCCAACAACACTCAAGAAGCTCAACAGCAGCTAGGACAAAGCAGCCAGTTTCACTGGCACCCCATCCACCACCTCCAACATTCACTCCCTCCACCACCGACGCACAGTGGCAGCAGTGTATACCATCGACAGATGCACTGTAGCAACTCGCTGAGGCTCCTTCAACAGCACCTTCCAAACCCGCGATCTCTACCACAGAAAAGGACAAGGGCAGCAGTTGCATGGGAACGCCAACACCTCCAAGCTGCACGCCATCCTGTCGTGGAACTATATCGCCCTTCCTTCACCGTCGCTGGGTCAAAATCCTGGAACTCCCTCCCTAACAACTCTGTTGGTGGACCTACACCACATGGGCTGCAGCTGTTCGAAAAGGCAGCTCACCACCACCTTCTCAAGGGCAATTAAGGATTGGCAATAAATACTGGCCTCGCCTACGATGCTCACATCCCATGAACAAATGGGGAAAAAAAGGCGAATCTGCACAGCTGAGTGCAGGTTAATGTACCAGGGTTTCTGGTCAATGTGATGTAACCTCACAAATGTGAAATAGGTCGTCATTATTTCAGTGGGTGTAAAAGCATAGGGTATTACTCAGTCATTTGATGGATCTTGAGTTTGGGAAATTGGAATATAGAAATGTCACCCAGCTTGTTTCGGCACTGGGATTGAGACTACTATTGAACGAGCAGTGATTGTACTCAGCAATAATTTATGCACATTTTTCTGTGATAACTTTTATCCTTGGAGCACAAAAAATGTGATATAAGATCACTGCATTTTTGTTTTTTTTTACCCAACAAGGTGAGGGATGTTAGCAGTGCTGAATGGAACACTTTCCCTCTAGCACTCAGTGTTGGCATGAAACACTCCCAGGTTGTACATAATTCAGGGTGAGAACCTCTCCACTCTACTGAACAGTATGGGGAGTATTCTAATGCACTCCAGCCGGTGGAAACTGGGCAGTATGAGAGTTAAAATCAAGGCACGAGCTTCAAATCTATGTAAATTGCATAGATGGTACCCCAAAGCCTTTATTAGGACCCACTACTCAGAACATCCACTGTGTACACTCAGTTTGATTATCAGTTTATATTACATTCCAAGCGGACTTCCGAATGATAGGAACAAATTGAACCATATAGTTTATTTTAGATTCAGTTCAGTGTTATAAGCTATTTCATATAAGATTGTACAGGAATAGCAGCAATTTAATGTCTGAAACCGGAATTTTACTTTGGGCGGGAGGCCCCACCCACGAGCCGAAAAGTTGGTGGCAAGCCCGCCTCCGCTGGGCCTGGGGAGCCGCACCGGTATTTTTCGCTCACCAGGCTCTTAATTGGTCTCGGCGGGACTTCGAACTCCTTGAGGTAGGAAGTCCCACCTGATGGAGCTGCCAGCCAGTCAGAGGGCCAGCAGCTCTTAGTCCCAGCAATGCCCCCAGAATCGGCTGGGTGCCAGCAAGGCAAGGTGGAGTCGGTTAGGTGGGGGGGTGGGGGGGTGGCTGGGGGTGTGTTGTACATTAGGGAAGGTAGGGGCTTTGGGGTTGGCCCTCCGTGGGACACAGGGTGCCCGATCAGGAGTGTTTCCCCCCCCCCGTCTGCCTGCTCCAGCCCACAAGAAGGCTGCCCGGTTTTACCAGGCGGGGTTCTTGGGGCCTTTACCATCTGGCTGGCAAGGGGAAAATACCCGCGTTTGTGGGAGGAGGCCCTTAAGTGGCAGTTAATTGGCCACTTAAAGGCTCTGATTTGGCCTGGGGCAGGCGGGCCATTTCTTGCCGTTGCCACCCTGTGTAAAATTGCAGCGGGAGTGGGAGGGAGTCGGGAACAGCCCCCGCGCCTCCCATTCAACTTTACGCCCCCCCACCACCAGCCCACTCATTGGGGGCCCGTAAAATTCCAGCCAGTGTGTTTCATCCTTGTACAGAACCTCAACAGGAAAAAGTGTATTTTTATAAATCGATTTCTCAAAACTTTACCAAGTAAGTACTCTTTTAAAAAAAAAAATTACATCTTTGCTATATGTGGGCTTGTGGGATCGTTGAGTTTGTTTTGGTGCTCCTTTATTCCTTTGCAGTTTAATTTAGTGTCACTCGGATTATTTGCTGGGTAGGAGGCTCATGATTTTGATGGATACCAAGGTCCCACATTATAAATGTTAGCAGCAAGCCAGATCCGAATTGAAATCATCCTATCACTAAACTGTCATTGACGGTCTGGTGTGGCTTCTCTTGTAGGGAAACGATTCCCGGCACGGGCTCTGTATTCACCTGCAACGCAGACCATTGAGACTAAAAATCCACGTGCTAACCTCCTCGTTAGTAAATGGCAGCAGGTGTGGTTGTTGGCTCTGGACAGACGACGGAAACTGAATGACGCACTGGATAGGCTGGAGGAGGTAAACATTTAAACTTGTCGATTGAAAAATTGAATGGAAGGACAACCAGCAAATTCTTTTTAAGTCTGTGTTCTCTCAAACGGAATAAAACCATTTTGAAGACTTTACATTGACAAAGGATAATCCTTCAATGTAAAATGCAGACTTTTGAATGTGGAAATGGCTTTATTCCTTAAGTGATGTTAAAAACAATTTGCTGCTTCAGCAACTTGTTACATGTTGGAATAAACCATGGTTTTTACCAAATGAGCCATAAGGGGAATGCCTGTATTTTAACAAACAAACCTCATGGGGATCTCCTAGCTTTTACAAAATTAGCCTTATGAGGATCTCCTGGACGTTTTTCCTGATCCTATTTTATCATTACATTTTTTTTTAAAGAGAATTATATAAATCTTGAGTGTGGCTGGTTTTGCTTTAAACATTAGCACAGATGTAAACCGTGATAACTTCCCAATGGGTGACTTTTTTCCACTAATTTATGTATGCAGAGCTCTCTGTCGTAAAGATTAAAACTGGGAAATAACCGAGTTTGATTATTTATACCAAATGTCTAATCATGCAACTGGAACATTTTTAATGTTTATGTAAGTGAGCAATTAAAATGCTTTGTTGGACTTGCTTACTTTATTTGGCAAACTGGCTGTTTCCTTCATAATACAATATTATAAACTTAAATACTTTTGTGCCTTAACTATTTAAGGATTTTAAAAAAAAGTCTTGTAACCTGCTCCGACTAGAATTTGCTTTGTGTTTCCGATAATATCTCACCACAGTGGTTATACATCCAAGGCTCTAGGGCATTTGTGCTCATGAGATTTTAGTTTTAATCTTGAGAGGGAAGGGGAAGGAGCTAATTTGTGGATTTACCCATTAAACCTGGCCAAAGTAATCTTATTGAGATTATAGATGCACAAAGCTTTATTTTGTTTGAAAAGTAAAATTTGCTGCAAGTTGACTATGACTTTGCTTCTCTTACAGCTGAGAGAGTTTGCCAACTTTGATTTTGATGTTTGGCGAAAGAGGTACATGCGATGGATGAACCACAAGAAGTCTAGAGTAATGGACTTTTTCAGGCGAATTGACAAAGATCAAGATGGGAAGATCACAAGACAAGAATTTATTGACGGAATCCTCTCCTCCAGTGAGTCTTGAAAAATCCCTTGCAGTGTCTCCTGAAAGAGAGCGCCTCTTTATTTCCCAAGTCTCTTAGAATCATACTCCTGTACAAAAACAACCTGCATTTGAATAGTACCTTTAGCATTCTCCTGTACAGCAGAAGACGTGGCTCACAGTATTTGTGCCAGCTCTCTGAATGAGCAATCCCCATTCTCCTCCTCTTTTCCCTGCAATGTCACATTTCTCTTCCACCCCTGTTATTCCACAACCTTCTGCATGAAGGGAACAAATGGCAGCAGACTTCTCCCTTTGTTATTGTGCTGCTAATCCTATGTCTAAAGCCATTAACTAATGACTCACAGACCGATAGATGGAGTTTTGTCTTGCTTACCTTATCAAAACCCCCTTGAAATTTTGAATATATGTGACAAAAAAAAACTGCAGATACTGGAAATCTGAAACAAAAATGGAAAATAAACTATTCCTGATGAAGGGTATACACCTGAAATATAGCTTGTCCTTTCTCTCCATCGTACTAACTGACCAGTTGAGTATTTCCGACATAAGCACTTATGATTTCAACATTTTGAATATTTGTGTCAAAACCCCACTCTGTTGTAGTGCACACCTGTTAGTAAATTCCCTCTCTACTTTGATAATCTGTAGTAGATGTAATACTTCAGTAAAAATTAGTTTATTGTCTCTAATCTTCTGGTGACCTTCCAATTTACTTGAGGCTGTTAGCCAGTGAGAGATATTTAACAACTGGATCTGATTTCCTCCCACTTGAAATTGTCACATGCACAATACACTTACACGCAAATGCGTTTGTTTCCAGCAAGGGATATCTGATGCACTCAGGAGTGAGTGTCCCAGTGGACCGTTTTGTTTCCCTTAGCCCAAAGACACGGAGGTTATTTTTAATATTCCGCTGCCACCTTGGCTGAGGTCTGACAGCTCATCACAGACTGGACTTTGAACTTGATGACCCCCTGCTGCACCTGGCCTTGTACGATACCATGTGCTGAACCATTGGGAAGCCTGAGTCTTACTAAGTCTTGAACTACTTGGAAGTTAATAATTAAAGGATTGGCATCTGCTGTGCTATTTTTCTAGTAATTTAGTTTTGTACACGGGTTTAATGGAGGGGAAGAGTGTTATGACAATAATTAACTAGAAGGAATGTGTTCATTGCATTGTTCTGTAGAGTTTCCTACCAGCCGTCTAGAGATGAGTGCGGTGGCAGACATATTTGATCGAGATGGAGATGGATACATCGACTATTATGAGTTTGTGGCAGCTCTTCATCCAAACAAGGACGCTTACAAGCCTCTTACTGATGCGGACAAAATAGAGGATGAGGTATACTACCATTGTGCACAGAATCTAAACTTTGTATCCTGGAATGACTTGACCCTTGATGCAGGAACATTTTAGTTCATTTTGACAGTCAATCCCTTTCTGAGTTTTAAAGAAATCCATCTGATGACATTTATTTTAATTCATGTACTGTACTAGATTTGATTTTACTGCTGGCATTTCTCTGCATGATTTTTACAATGTACTTCAATGCTTTCGACCTCAACCGCCATTACCGCCTCACTTTGTGCTTTATTGTAGGTGACACGGCAAGTAGCAAAATGTAAATGCGCAAAGCGGTTTCAAGTGGAACAGATTGGGGAGAACAAATACAGGGTGAGTGCTACAATCTTTACCATACCTCGGGCTCAAAGGGAGCGATCATCTATTCATCTGTGAAAACTGTGACTTTGGCCCTTTGCGTTGTTAAAAATAAAATTTGAGGCTATAGTTAGCTTCAGTTAATGCCCAGCCAGCAAGGCTGTGAATGCAACGACCTTCCTACTAAAACAATATTATTTGTACTGTGCCTCTATATGGCAATCACATTTGAATGTCAAAGTTGTAGAAGGAAATTACGAAACATTTACTTTATGAACTGATAACAAGCAATCAGCTTTAATCTGGAAATAATCTAAAAACAGATTTGAGGAAAGTGCCAGCTGTTACAAATTTGGATAATTGCGATACTGTAAAGAAACAGCGGGCGTAAATCAAAACAATGAAATGTTGCTGACGTCTTGCCTATTTGCCCCTTTAAAGATGTCTCATGTATTTTTGATTCTTATTATTTCAACTTCTTTTAAGCAAATGTTTGGCTGCTGCCTGTTTATAGGATTATGCGCCACCATATTTAGTAACTGGTTGAGTGTACAGAAGCAGATGTCCTCCTTAGATGTGTCATAAGGTAAGATAGGACAAGAAACCTACAGCCTTGGAATCTGATCCCACCTGGAACTAATACCTTCAGAGTGGGAGAGAATGGCTCCTGTTTCGAGACTCTGAAAAGGCCCAAGTTTCCTATAATCCTTTCAAATTGACATCTAACCTTTCCTTATAGCGTGGAATAAATAATCATTCACAGCAATTCACCGGAGATTTACAAGTATAATTAAACTTGGAAGAGCAGTTGACACATATTATAAAGCAAGAAAGGTCACAACACTACAGGGAAAATGGAATTAAAATCTTATTTTTCTTAATTCACCTTGCTTGTGCAATATGATTGTGGTGAGACTGCAGAATCGTACAGCACAGAAGAAGGCCATTCGGCCCATCATGTCTGTGACAGCTCTTGGAAAGAGCTTCCAATTAGTCCCACCTTCCTGCTCTTTCCCCGCAGCCCTGCCAATTTTACCTTTTCAAGTATTTATCCAATTCCCTTTTGAAAGTTACTATTGATCTCCTTCTACCACCGTTTCAGGCAGTGTATTCCAGATCATCATAACTCACTGCCTAAAACAATCTCGCCTTATCACCCCTCTGGTTCTTTGGCCAATTACCTAAAATCTTTGTTCTGGTTACCATCCTCCTGACAGAGAAAATAGTTTCACCTTATTTACTCAATCCTTACTGAGAATATTTAAAACAAAGCAGCATGTTCATAAAAGAAAAGCACACTGATAATGCATAGCAGGTTGATCAGCCTCTGAAGGAGAAAGGATATGAAAGTGTCCTTCCATCAGAATGGTTTCCTCCCATTTCAGATTTCTAGCTTTTCTGTACATTTCCACTTAAATTGCAGTCTGTGCGAATCTTGTGAACACCCCTACTCTCTGTCTGTCTGTGCTAATCTTGTGAATACACCTACTCTCTAACTGTCTGTGCTAATCTTGTGAACACCCCTACTCTCTCTCTGTCTGTGCTAATCTTGTGAACACCCCTACTCTCTGTCTGTCTGTGCTAATCTTGTGAACACCCCTACTCTCTATCTGTCTGTGCTAATCTTGTGAACACCCCTACTCTCTATCTGTCTGTGCTAATCTTGTGAACACCCCTACTCTCTCTCTGTCTGTGCTAATCTTGTGAATACACCTACTCTCTAACTGTCTGTGCTAATCTTGTGAACACCCCTACTCTCTCTCTGTGCTAATCTTGTGAACACCCCTACTCTCTGTCTGTCTGTGCTAATCTTGTGAATACACCTACTCTCTAACTGTCTGTGCTAATCTTGTGAACACCCCTTCTCTCTCTGTCTGTGCTAATCTTGTGAACACCCCTACTCTCTGTCTGTCTGTGCTAATCTTGTGAACACCCCTACTCTCTATCTGTCTGTGCTAATCTTGTGAACACCCCTACTCTCTATCTGTCTGTGCTAATCTTGTGAATACCCCTACTCTCTATCTGTGCTAATCTTGTGAACACCCCTACTCTCTGTCTGTCTGTGCTAATCTTGTGAACACCCCTACTCTCTATCTGTGCTAATCTTGTGAACACCCCTACTCTCTGTCTGTCTGTGCTAATCTTGTGAACACCCCTACTCTCTCTCTGTCTGTGCTAATCTTGTGAACACCCCTACTCTCTGTCTGTCTGTGCTAATCTTGTGAATAGCCCTACTCTCTATCTGTGCTAATCTTGTGAACACCCCTACTCTCTCTCTGTCTATGCTAATCTTGTGAACACCCCTACTCTCTGTCTGTCTGTGCTAATCTTGTGAACACCCCTACTCTCTCTCTGTCTATGCTAATCTTGTGAACACCCCTACTCTCTGTCTGTCTGTGCTAATCTTGTGAACACCCCTACTCTCTATCTGTCTGTGCTAATCTTGTGAATACCCCTACTCTCTGTCTGTCTGTGCTAATCTTGTGAATACACCTACTCTCCAGCTGTCTGTGCTAATCCTGTGAATACCCCTACTCTCTGTCTGTCTGTGCTAATCTTGTGAATACACCTACTCTCCAGCTGTCTGTGCTAATCCTGTGAATACCCCTACTCTCTATCTGTCTGTGCTAATCTTGTGAATACACCTACTCTCTGTCTGTCTGTGCTAATCTTGTGAATACACCTACTCTCTGTCTGTCTGTGCTAATCTTGTGAATACCCCTACTCTCTATCTGTGCTAATCTTGTGAACATCCCTACTCTCTATCTGTCTGTGCTAATCTTGTGAACACCCCTACTCTCTATCTGTGCTAATCTTGTGAACATCCCTACTCTCTGTCTGTCTGTGCTAATCTTGTGAACACCCCTACTCTCTCTGTCTGTGCTAATCTTGTGAACACCCCTACTCTCTGTCTGTCTGTGCTAATCTTGTGAACACCCCTACTCTCTATCTGTCTGTGCTAATCTTGTGAACACCCCTACTCTCTATCTGTCTGTGCTAATCTTGTGAACACCCCTACTCTCTGTCTGTCTGTGCTAATCTTGTGAACACCCCTACTCTCTCTCTGTGCTAATCTTGTGAACACCCCTACTCTCTGTCTGTCTGTGCTAATCTTGTGAATACCCCTACTCTCTATCTGTCTGTGCTAATCTTGTGAACACCCCTACTCTCTGTCTGTCTGTGCTAATCTTGTGAACACCCCTACTCTCTCTCTGTGCTAATCTTGTGAACACCCCTACTCTCTGTCTGTCTGTGCTAATCTTGTGAATACCCCTACTCTCTCTCTGTCTGTGCTAATCTTGTGAACACCCCTACTCTCTGTCTGTCTGTGCTAATCTTGTGAATACCCCTACTCTCTGTCTGTCTGTGCTAATCTTGTGAACACCCCTACTCTCTCTGTCTGTGCTAATCTTGTGAACACCCCTACTCTCTATCTGTCTGTGCTAATCTTGTGAACACCCCTACTCTCTCTGTCTGTGCTAATCTTGTGAATACCCCTACTCTCTATCTGTCTGTGCTAATCTTGTGAACACCCCTACTCTCTATCTGTCTGTGCTAATCTTGTGAATACACCTACTCTCTATCTGTCTGTGCTAATCTTGTGAACACCCCTACTCTCTCAGTCTGTGCTAATCTTGTGAACACCCCTACTCTCTCTGTCTGTGCTAATCTTGTGAACACCCCTACTCTCTATCTGTCTGTGCTAATCTTGTGAATACACCTACTCTCTATCTGTCTGTGCTAATCTTGTGAACACCCCTACTCTCTCTGTCTGTGCTAATCTTGTGAACACCCCTACTCTCTGTCTGTCTGTGCTAATCTTGTGAACACCCCTACTCTCTATCTGTGCTAATCTTGTGAACACCCCTACTCTCTGTCTGTCTGTGCTAATCTTGTGAATACCCCTACTCTCTATCTGTCTGTGCTAATCTTGTGAACACCCCTACTCTCTATCTGTCTGTGCTAATCTTGTGAATACCCCTACTCTCTGTGCTAATCTTGTGAACACCCCTACTCTCTCTGTCTGTGCTAATCTTGTGAACACCCCTACTCTCTGTCTGTGCTAATCTTGTGAACACCCCTACTCTCTATCTGTGCTAATCTTGTGAACACCCCTACTCTCTATCTGTCTGTGCTAATCTTGTGAATACACCTACTCTCTATCTGTCTGTGCTAATCTTGTGAACACCCCTACTCTCTATCTGTCTGTGCTAATCTTGTGAATACACCTACTCTCTATCTGTCTGTGCTAATCTTGTGAACACCCCTACTCTCTATCTGTCTGTGCTAATCTTGTGAACACCCCTACTCTCTATCTGTCTGTGCTAATCTTGTGAACCCCCCTACTCTCTGTCTGTCTGTGCTAATCTTGTGAACACCCCTACTCTCTATCTGTCTGTGCTAATCTTGTGAACACCCCTACTCTCTCTCGGTCTGTGCTAATCTTGTGAACACCCCTACTCTCTATCTGTCTGTGCTAATCTTGTGAACACCCCTACTCTCTATCTGTCTGTGCTAATCTTGTGAACACCCCTACTCTCTCTCTGTCTGTGCTAATCTTGTGAACACCCCTACTCTCTATCTGTCTGTGCTAATCTTGTGAACACCCCTACTCTCTGTCTGTCTGTGCTAATCTTGTGAACACCCCTACTCTCTCGGTCTGTGCTAATCTTGTGAACACCCCTACTCTCTATCTGTCTGTGCTAATCTTGTGAACACCCCTACTCTCTCTGTCTGTGCTAATCTTGTGAATACCCCTACTCTCTATCTGTCTGTGCTAATCTTGTGAACACCCCTACTCTCTATCTGTCTGTGCTAATCTTGTGAACACCCCTACTCTCTGTCTGTCTGTGCTAATCTTGTGAACACCCCTACTCTCTCTGTCTGTGCTAATCTTGTGAACACCCCTACTCTCTATCTGTCTGTGCTAATCTTGTGAACACCCCTACTCTCTGTCTGTCTGTGCTAATCTTGTGAACACCCCTACTCTCTCTCGGTCTGTGCTAATCTTGTGAACCCCCCTACTCTCTCTCTGTCTGTGCTAATCTTGTGAATACCCCTACTCTCTGTCTGTCTGTGCTAATCTTGTGAATACCCCTACTCTCTAACTGTCTGTGCTAATCTTGTGAACCCCCCTACTCTCTGTCTGTCTGTGCTAATCTTGTGAATACCCCTACTCTCTAACTGTCTGTGCTAATCTTGTGAACACCCCTACTCTCTCTCGGTCTGTGCTAATCTTGTGAACACCCCTACTCTCTATCTGTCTGTGCTAATCTTGTGAATACCCCTACTCTCTAACTGTCTGTGCTAATCTTGTGAACACCCCTACTCTCTCTCGGTCTGTGCTAATCTTGTGAACACCCCTACTCTCTATCTGTCTGTGCTAATCTTGTGAATACCCCTACTCTCTAACTGTCTGTGCTAATCTTGTGAACCCCCCTACTCTCTGTCTGTCTGTGCTAATCTTGTGAACACCCCTACTCTCTATCTGTCTGTGCTAATCTTGTGAACACCCCTACTCTCTAACTGTCTGTGCTAATCTTGTGAACACCCCTACTCTCTATCTGTCTGTGCTAATCTTGTGAACACCCCTACTCTCTCTCTGTCTGTGCTAATCTTGTGAACACCCCTACTCTCTGTCTGTCTGTGCTAATCTTGTGAACACCCCTACTCTCTCTGTCTGTGCTAAACTTGTGAACACCCCTACTCTCTATCTGTCTGTGCTAATCTTGTGAACACCCCTACTCTCTCTCTGTCTGTGCTAATCTTGTGAACATCCCTACTCTCTGTCTGTCTGTGCTAATCTTGTGAACACCCCTACTCTCTCAGTCTGTGCTAATCTTGTGAACACCCCTACTCTCTCAGTCTGTGCTAATCTTGTGAATACCCCTACTCTCTATCTGTCTGTGCTAATCTTGTGAACACCCCTACTCTCTCTGTCTGTGTTAATCTTGTGAACACCCCTACTCTCTATCTGTCTGTGCTAATCTTGTGAACACCCCTACTCTCTCTGTCTGTGCTAATCTTGTGAACACCCCTACTCTCTCTGTCTGTGCTAATCTTGTGAATACCCCTACTCTCTATCTGTCTGTGCTAATCTTGTGAACACCCCTACTCTCTCTGTCTGTGTTAATCTTGTGAACACCCCTACTCTCTATCTGTCTGTGCTAATCTTGTGAACACCCCTACTCTCTAACTGTCTGTGCTAATCTTGTGAACACCCCTACTCTCTATCTGTCTGTGCTAATCTTGTGAACACCCCTACTCTCTATCTGTCTGTGCTAATCTTGTGAACACCCCTACTCTCTCTCGGTCTGTGCTAATCTTGTGAACCCCCCTACTCTCTATCTGTCTGTGCTAATCTTGTGAACACCCCTACTCTCTATCTGTCTGTGCTAATCTTGTGAACACCCCTACTCTCTCTCGGTCTGTGCTAATCTTGTGAACACCCCTACTCTCTATCTGTCTGTGCTAATCTTGTGAACACCCCTACTCTCTATCTGTCTGTGCTAATCTTGTGAACACCCCTACTCTCTCTCTGTCTGTGCTAATCTTGTAAACACCCCTACTCTCTATCTGTCTGTGCTAATCTTGTGAACACCCCTACTCTCTGTCTGTCTGTGCTAATCTTGTGAACACCCCTACTCTCTCGGTCTGTGCTAATCTTGTGAACACCCCTACTCTCTATCTGTCTGTGCTAATCTTGTGAACACCCCTACTCTCTGTCTGTCTGTGCTAATCTTGTGAACACCCCTACTCTCTCGGTCTGTGCTAATCTTGTGAACACCCCTACTCTCTATCTGTCTGTGCTAATCTTGTGAACACCCCTACTCTCTCTCTGTCTGTGCTAATCTTGTGAATACCCCTACTCTCTATCTGTCTGTGCTAATCTTGTGAACACCCCTACTCTCTACCTGTCTGTGCTAATCTTGTGAACACCCCTACTCTCTATCTGTCTGTGCTAATCTTGTGAACACCCCTACTCTCTGTCTGTCTGTGCTAATCTTGTGAACACCCCTACTCTCTCTGTCTGTGCTAATCTTGTGAACACCCCTACTCTCTATCTGTCTGTGCTAATCTTGTGAACACCCCTCCTCTCTGTCTGTCTGTGCTAATCTTGTGAACACCCCTACTCTCTCTTGGTCTGTGCTAATCTTGTGAATACCCCTACTCTCTATCTGTCTGTGCTAATCTTGTGAACACCCCTACTCTCTATCTGTCTGTGCTAATCTTGTGAACACCCCTACTCTCTAACTGTCTGTGCTAATCTTGTGAACACCCCTACTCTCTGTCTGTCTGTGCTAATCTTGTGAACACCCCTACTCTCTATCTGTCTGTGCTAATCTTGTGAACACCCCTACTCTCTATCTGTCTGTGCTAATCTTGTGAACACCCCTACTCTCTATCTGTCTGTGCTAATCTTGTGAACACCCCTACTCTCTAACTGTCTGTGCTAATCTTGTGAACACCCCTACTCTCTATCTGTCTGTGCTAATCTTGTGAACACCCCTACTCTCTCTCTGTCTGTGCTAATCTTGTGAATACCCCTACTCTCTAACTGTCTGTGCTAATCTTGTGAACACCCCTACTCTCTGTCTGTCTGTGCTAATCTTGTGAACACCCCTACTCTCTGTCTGTCTGTGCTAATCTTGTGAACACCCCTACTCTCTGTCTGTCTGTGCTAATCTTGTGAACACCCCTACTCTCTGTCTGTCTGTGCTAATCTTGTGAACACCCCTACTCTCTCTGTCTGTGCTAAACTTGTGAACACCCCTACTCTCTATCTGTCTGTGCTAATCTTGTGAACACCCCTACTCTCTCTGTCTGTGCTAAACTTGTGAACACCCCTACTCTCTATCTGTCTGTGCTAATCTTGTGAACACCCCTACTCTCTCTCTGTCTGTGCTAATCTTGTGAACATCCCTACTCTCCATCTGTCTGTGCTAATCTTGTGAACACCCCTACTCTCTGTCTGTCTGTGCTAATCTTGTGAATACCCCTACTCTCTATCTGTCTGTGCTAATCTTGTGAACACCCCTACTCTCTCAGTCTGTGCTAATCTTGTGAACACCCCTACTCTCTCTGTCTGTGCTAATCTTGTGAATACCCCTACTCTCTATCTGTCTGTGCTAATCTTGTGAATACCCCTACTCTCTATCTGTCTGTGCTAATCTTGTGAACACCCCTACTCTCTCAGTCTGTGCTAATCTTGTGAACACCCCTACTCTCTCTGTCTGTGCTAATCTTGTGAATACCCCTACTCTCTATCAGTCTGTGCTAATCTTGTGAACACCCCTACTCTCTATCTGTCTGTGCTAATCTTGTGAATACCCCTACTCTCTGTCTGTCTGTGCTAATCTTGTGAACACCCCTACTCTCTCTGTCTGTGCTAATCTTGTGAACACCCCTACTCTCTCTGTCTGTGCTAATCTTGTGAATACCCCTACTCTCTATCTGTCTGTGCTAATCTTGTGAACACCCCTACTCTCTCTCTGTCTGTGTTAATCTTGTGAACACCCCTACTCTCTATCTGTCTGTGCTAATCTTGTGAACACCCCTACTCTCTATCTGTCTGTGCTAATCTTGTGAACACCCCTACTCTCTCTCTGTCTGTGCTAATCTTGTGAACACCCCTACTCTCTGTCTGTCTGTGCTAATCTTGTGAACACCCCTACTCTCTATCTGTCTGTGCTAATCTTGTGAACACCCCTACTCTCTATCTGTCTGTGCTAATCTTGTGAACACCCCTACTCTCTCTCTGTCTGTGCTAATCTTGTGAACACCCCTACTCTCTGTCTGTCTGTGCTAATCTTGTGAACACCCCTACTCTCTCTGTCTGTGCTAATCTTGTGAACACCCCTACTCTCTCTGTCTGTGCTAATCTTGTGAATACCCCTACTCTCTATCTGTCTGTGCTAATCTTGTGAACACCCCTACTCTCTCTGTCTGTGTTAATCTTGTGAACACCCCTACTCTCTAACTGTCTGTGCTAATCTTGTGAACACCCCTACTCTCTATCTGTGCTAATCTTGTGAACACCCCTACTCTCTCTGTCTGTGCTAATCTTGTGAACACCCCTACTCTCTGTCTGTCTGTGCTAATCTTGTGAACACCCCTACTCTCTATCTGTCTGTGCTAATCTTGTGAACACCCCTACTCTCTCTCGGTCTGTGCTAATCTTGTGAACACCCCTACTCTCTGTCTGTCTGTGCTAATCTTGTGAACACCCCTACTCTCTATCTGTCTGTGCTAATCTTGTGAACACCCCTACTCTCGGTCTGTGCTAATCTTGTGAACCCCCCTACTCTCTATCTGTCTGTGCTAATCTTGTGAACACCCCTACTCTCTCTCTTGCCAACAACCCTACTCTCTATCTGTTCCAATCTTGTGAATACCCCTACTCTCTGTCTGTCTGTGCTAATCTTGTGAACACCCCTACTCTCTGTCTGTGCTAATCTTGTGAACATCCCTACTCTCGACCTGTCTGTGCTAATCTTGTGAACACCCCTACTCTCTAACTGTCTGTGCTAATCTTGTGAACACCCCTACTCTCTATCTGTCTGTGCTAATCTTGTGAACACCCCTACTCTCTATCTGTCTGTGCTAATCTTGTGAACACCCCTACTCTCTGTCTGTCTGTGCTAATCTTGTGAACACCCCTACTCTCTCTCTGTCTGTGCTAATCTTGTGAACACCCCTACTCTCTATCTGTCTGTGCTAATCTTGTGAACACCCCTACTCTCTATCTGTCTGTGCTAATCTTGTGAACACCCCTACTCTCTGTCTGTCTGTGCTAATCTTGTGAACACCCCTACTCTCTCTCTGTCTGTGCTAATCTTGTGAACACCCCTACTCTCTCTCTGTCTGTGCTAATCTTGTGAATACCCCTACTCTCTATCTGTCTGTGCTAATCTTGTGAACACCCCTACTCTCTCTCTGTCTGTGCTAATCTTGTGAACACCCCTACTCTCTGTCTGTGCTAATCTTGTGAACACCCCTACTCTCTGTCTGTGCTAATCTTGTGAACATCCCTACTCTCTAACTGTCTGTGCTAATCTTGTGAACACCCCTACTCTCTCTCTGTCTGTGCTAATCTTGTGAACACCCCTACTCTCTCTCTGTCTGTGCTAATCTTGTGAACACCCCTACTCTCTGTCTGTCTGTGCTAATCTTGTGAACACCCCTACTCTCTGTCTGTCTGTGCTAATCTTGTGAACACCCCTACTCTCTGTCTGTCTGTGCTAATCTTGTGAACACCCCTACTCTCTATCTGTCTGTGCTAATCTTGTGAACACCCCTACTCTCTCTCGGTCTGTGCTAATCTTGTGAACCCTCCTACTCTCTATCTGTCTGTGCTAATCTTGTGAACACCCCTACTCTCTGTCTGTGCTAATCTTGTGAACATCCCTACTCTCTCTCTTGCCAACAACCCTACTCTCTATCTGTTCCAATCTTGTGAATACCCCTACTCTCTGTCTGTCTGTGCTAATCTTGTGAACACCCCTACTCTCTATCTATGCTAATCTTGTGAACACCCCTACTCTCTATCTGTCTGTGCTAATCTTGTGAACACCCCTACTCTCTCTCGGTCTGTGCTAATCTTGTGAACCCTCCTACTCTCTATCTGTCTGTGCTAATCTTGTGAACACCCCTACTCTCTGTCTGTGCTAATCTTGTGAACATCCCTACTCTCTCTCTTGCCAACAACCCTACTCTCTATCTGTTCCAATCTTGTGAATACCCCTACTCTCTGTCTGTCTGTGCTAATCTTGTGAACACCCCTACTCTCTATCTATGCTAATCTTGTGAACACCCCTACTCTCTGTCTGTCTGTGCTAATCTTGTGAACACCCCTACTCTCTGTCTGTGCTAATCTTGTGAACATCCCTACTCTCGACCTGTCTGTGCTAATCTTGTGAACACCCCTACTCTCTGTCTGTGCTAATCTTGTGAACACCCCAACTCTCTGTCTGTGCTAATCTTGTGAACATCCCTACTCTCTCTCTGTCTGTGCTAATCTTGTGAACACCCCTACTCTCTCTCGGTCTGTGCTAATCTTGTGAACCCCCCTACTCTCTGTCTGTCTGTGCTAATCTTGTGAACACCCCTACTCTCTGTCTGTCTGTGCTAATCTTGTGAACGCCCCTACTCTCTGTCTGTCTGTGCTAATCTTGTGAACACCCCTACTCTCTGTCTGTGCTAATCTTGTGAACATCCCTACTCTCTCTCGGTCTGTGCTAATCTTGTGAACACCCCTACTCTCTCTCGGTCTGTGCTAATCTTGTGAACCCCACTACTCTCTGTCTGTCTGTGCTAATCTTGTGAACCCCCCTACTCTCTATCTGTCTGTGCTAATCTTGTGAACACCCCTACTCTCTGTCTGCCTGTGCTAATCTTAAGAACACCCCTACTCTCTGTCTGTCTGTGCTAATCTTGTGAATACCCCTCATCTCTCTCTCTCTGTGCTAATCTTGTGAACACCCCTACTCTCTGTCTGTCTGTGCTAATCTTGTGAATACCCCTACTCTCTCTCTGTCTGTGCTAATCTTATGAACACCCCTACTCTCTCTCTGTCTGTGCTAATCTTGTGAACACCCTTACACTCTCTCAGTCTGTGCTAATCTTGTGAACACCCCTACTCTCTGTCTGTGGTAATCTTGTGAACACCCCTACTCTCTGTCTGTGCTAATCTTGTGAACACCCCTACTCTCTCTCTCTCTATGCTAATCTTGTGAATACCCCTACTCTCTGTCTGTGCTAAACTTGTGAACACCCCTACTCTCTGTCTGTCTGTGCTAATCTTGTGAACACCCTTACACTCTCTCAGTCTGTGCTAATCTTGTGAACACCCCTACTCTCTGTCTGTCTGTGCTAATCTTGTGAACCCCCCTACTCTCTCTCTCTCTCTGTGCTAATCTTGTCAACGCCCGTACTCTCTCTCGGTCTGTGCTAATCTTGTGAACACCCCTACTCTCTGTCTGTCTGTGCTAATCTTGTGAACACCCCTACTCTCTGTCTGTCTGTGCTAATCTTGTGAACACCCCTACTCTCTATCTGTCTGTGCTAATCTTGTGAACACCCCTACTCTCTATCTGTCTGTGCTAATCTTGTGAACACCCCTACTCTCTCTCTGTCTGTGCTAATCTTGTGAACACCCCTACTCTCTGTCTGTCTGTGCTAATCTTGTGAACACCCCTACTCTCTATCTGTCTGTGCTAATCTTGTGAACACCCCTACTCTCTATCTGTCTGTGCTAATCTTGTGAACACCCCTACTCTCTCTCTGTCTGTGCTAATCTTGTGAACACCCCTACTCTCTATCTGTCTGTGCTAATCTTGTGAACACCCCTACTCTCTATCTGTCTGTGCTAATCTTGTGAACACCCCTACTCTCTCTCTGTCTGTGCTAATCTTGTGAACACCCCTACTCTCTCTCTGTCTGTGCTAATCTTGTGAACACCCCTACTCTCTCTCTGTCTGTGCTAATCTTGTGAACACCCCTACTCTCTATCTGTCTGTGCTAATCTTGTGAACACCCCTACTCTCTATCTGTCTGTGCTAATCTTGTGAACACCCCTACTCTCTATCTGTCTGTGCTAATCTTGTGAACACCCCTACTCTCTATCTGTCTGTGCTAATCTTGTGAACACCCCTACTCTCTCTCTGTCTGTGCTAATCTTGTGAACACCCCTACTCTCTCTCTGTCTGTGCTAATCTTGTGAACACCCCTACTCTCTATCTGTCTGTGCTAATCTTGTGAACACCCCTACTCTCTATCTGTCTGTGCTAATCTTGTGAACACCCCTACTCTCTCTCTGTCAGTGCTAATCTTGTGAACACCCCTACTCTCTGTCTGTCTGTGCTAATCTTGTGAACACCCCTACTCTCTATCTGTCTGTGCTAATCTTGTGAACACCCCTACTCTCTATCTGTCTGTGCTAATCTTGTGAACACCCCTACTCTCTCTCTGTCTGTGCTAATCTTGTGAACACCCCTACTCTCTGTCTGTCTGTGCTAATCTTGTGAACACCCCTACTCTCTCTGTCTGTGCTAATCTTGTGGACACCCCTACTCTCTCTGTCTGTGCTAATCTTGTGAATACCCCTACTCTCTATCTGTCTGTGCTAATCTTGTGAACACCCCTACTCTCTCTGTCTGTGTTAATCTTGTGAACACCCCTACTCTCTAACTGTCTGTGCTAATCTTGTGAACACCCCTACTCTCTATCTGTGCTAATCTTGTGAACACCCCTACTCTCTCTGTCTGTGCTAATCTTGTGAACACCCCTACTCTCTGTCTGTCTGTGCTAATCTTGTGAACACCCCTACTCTCTATCTGTCTGTGCTAATCTTGTGAACACCCCTACTCTCTCTCGGTCTGTGCTAATCTTGTGAACACCCCTACTCTCTGTCTGTCTGTGCTAATCTTGTGAACACCCCTACTCTCTATCTGTCTGTGCTAATCTTGTGAACACCCCTACTCTCGGTCTGTGCTAATCTTGTGAACCCCCCTACTCTCTATCTGTCTGTGCTAATCTTGTGAACACCCCTACTCTCTCTCTTGCCAACAACCCTACTCTCTATCTGTTCCAATCTTGTGAATACCCCTACTCTCTGTCTGTCTGTGCTAATCTTGTGAACACCCCTACTCTCTGTCTGTGCTAATCTTGTGAACATCCCTACTCTCGACCTGTCTGTGCTAATCTTGTGAACACCCCTACTCTCTAACTGTCTGTGCTAATCTTGTGAACACCCCTACTCTCTATCTGTCTGTGCTAATCTTGTGAACACCCCTACTCTCTATCTGTCTGTGCTAATCTTGTGAACACCCCTACTCTCTGTCTGTCTGTGCTAATCTTGTGAACACCCCTACTCTCTCTCTGTCTGTGCTAATCTTGTGAACACCCCTACTCTCTATCTGTCTGTGCTAATCTTGTGAACACCCCTACTCTCTATCTGTCTGTGCTAATCTTGTGAACACCCCTACTCTCTGTCTGTCTGTGCTAATCTTGTGAACACCCCTACTCTCTCTCTGTCTGTGCTAATCTTGTGAATACCCCTACTCTCTATCTGTCTGTGCTAATCTTGTGAACACCCCTACTCTCTCTCTGTCTGTGCTAATCTTGTGAACACCCCTACTCTCTGTCTGTGCTAATCTTGTGAACACCCCTACTCTCTGTCTGTGCTAATCTTGTGAACATCCCTACTCTCTAACTGTCTGTGCTAATCTTGTGAACACCCCTACTCTCTCTCTGTCTGTGCTAATCTTGTGAACACCCCTACTCTCTCTCTGTCTGTGCTAATCTTGTGAACACCCCTACTCTCTGTCTGTCTGTGCTAATCTTGTGAACACCCCTACTCTCTGTCTGTCTGTGCTAATCTTGTGAACACCCCTACTCTCTGTCTGTCTGTGCTAATCTTGTGAACACCCCTACTCTCTATCTGTCTGTGCTAATCTTGTGAACACCCCTACTCTCTCTCGGTCTGTGCTAATCTTGTGAACCCTCCTACTCTCTATCTGTCTGTGCTAATCTTGTGAACACCCCTACTCTCTGTCTGTGCTAATCTTGTGAACATCCCTACTCTCTCTCTTGCCAACAACCCTACTCTCTATCTGTTCCAATCTTGTGAATACCCCTACTCTCTGTCTGTCTGTGCTAATCTTGTGAACACCCCTACTCTCTATCTATGCTAATCTTGTGAACACCCCTACTCTCTATCTGTCTGTGCTAATCTTGTGAACACCCCTACTCTCTCTCGGTCTGTGCTAATCTTGTGAACCCTCCTACTCTCTATCTGTCTGTGCTAATCTTGTGAACACCCCTACTCTCTGTCTGTGCTAATCTTGTGAACATCCCTACTCTCTCTCTTGCCAACAACCCTACTCTCTATCTGTTCCAATCTTGTGAATACCCCTACTCTCTGTCTGTCTGTGCTAATCTTGTGAACACCCCTACTCTCTATCTATGCTAATCTTGTGAACACCCCTACTCTCTGTCTGTCTGTGCTAATCTTGTGAACACCCCTACTCTCTGTCTGTGCTAATCTTGTGAACATCCCTACTCTCGACCTGTCTGTGCTAATCTTGTGAACACCCCTACTCTCTGTCTGTGCTAATCTTGTGAACACCCCAACTCTCTGTCTGTGCTAATCTTGTGAACATCCCTACTCTCTCTCTGTCTGTGCTAATCTTGTGAACACCCCTACTCTCTCTCGGTCTGTGCTAATCTTGTGAACCCCCCTACTCTCTGTCTGTCTGTGCTAATCTTGTGAACACCCCTACTCTCTGTCTGTCTGTGCTAATCTTGTGAACGCCCCTACTCTCTGTCTGTCTGTGCTAATCTTGTGAACACCCCTACTCTCTGTCTGTGCTAATCTTGTGAACATCCCTACTCTCTCTCGGTCTGTGCTAATCTTGTGAACACCCCTACTCTCTCTCGGTCTGTGCTAATCTTGTGAACCCCACTACTCTCTGTCTGTCTGTGCTAATCTTGTGAACCCCCCTACTCTCTATCTGTCTGTGCTAATCTTGTGAACACCCCTACTCTCTGTCTGCCTGTGCTAATCTTAAGAACACCCCTACTCTCTGTCTGTCTGTGCTAATCTTGTGAATACCCCTCATCTCTCTCTCTCTGTGCTAATCTTGTGAACACCCCTACTCTCTGTCTGTCTGTGCTAATCTTGTGAATACCCCTACTCTCTCTCTGTCTGTGCTAATCTTATGAACACCCCTACTCTCTCTCTGTCTGTGCTAATCTTGTGAACACCCTTACACTCTCTCAGTCTGTGCTAATCTTGTGAACACCCCTACTCTCTGTCTGTGGTAATCTTGTGAACACCCCTACTCTCTGTCTGTGCTAATCTTGTGAACACCCCTACTCTCTCTCTCTCTATGCTAATCTTGTGAATACCCCTACTCTCTGTCTGTGCTAAACTTGTGAACACCCCTACTCTCTGTCTGTCTGTGCTAATCTTGTGAACACCCTTACACTCTCTCAGTCTGTGCTAATCTTGTGAACACCCCTACTCTCTGTCTGTCTGTGCTAATCTTGTGAACCCCCCTACTCTCTCTCTCTCTCTCTGTGCTAATCTTGTCAACGCCCGTACTCTCTCTCGGTCTGTGCTAATCTTGTGAACACCCCTACTCTCTGTCTGTCTGTGCTAATCTTGTGAACACCCCTACTCTCTGTCTGTCTGTGCTAATCTTGTGAACACCCCTACTCTCTATCTGTCTGTGCTAATCTTGTGAACACCCCTACTCTCTATCTGTCTGTGCTAATCTTGTGAACACCCCTACTCTCTCTCTGTCTGTGCTAATCTTGTGAACACCCCTACTCTCTGTCTGTCTGTGCTAATCTTGTGAACACCCCTACTCTCTATCTGTCTGTGCTAATCTTGTGAACACCCCTACTCTCTATCTGTCTGTGCTAATCTTGTGAACACCCCTACTCTCTCTCTGTCTGTGCTAATCTTGTGAACACCCCTACTCTCTATCTGTCTGTGCTAATCTTGTGAACACCCCTACTCTCTATCTGTCTGTGCTAATCTTGTGAACACCCCTACTCTCTCTCTGTCTGTGCTAATCTTGTGAACACCCCTACTCTCTCTCTGTCTGTGCTAATCTTGTGAACACCCCTACTCTCTCTCTGTCTGTGCTAATCTTGTGAACACCCCTACTCTCTATCTGTCTGTGCTAATCTTGTGAACACCCCTACTCTCTATCTGTCTGTGCTAATCTTGTGAACACCCCTACTCTCTATCTGTCTGTGCTAATCTTGTGAACACCCCTACTCTCTATCTGTCTGTGCTAATCTTGTGAACACCCCTACTCTCTCTCTGTCTGTGCTAATCTTGTGAACACCCCTACTCTCTCTCTGTCTGTGCTAATCTTGTGAACACCCCTACTCTCTATCTGTCTGTGCTAATCTTGTGAACACCCCTACTCTCTATCTGTCTGTGCTAATCTTGTGAACACCCCTACTCTCTCTCTGTCTGTGCTAATCTTGTGAACACCCCTACTCTCTCTCTGTCTGTGCTAATCTTGTGAACACCCCTACTCTCTGTCTGTCTGTGCTAATCTTGTGAACACCCCTACTCTCTATCTGTCTGTGCTAATCTTGTGAACACCCCTACTCTCTCTCTGTCTATGCTAATCTTGTGAACACCCCTACTCTCTCTCTGTCTATGCTAATCTTGTGAACACCCCTACTCTCTGTCTGTCTGTGCTAATCTTGTGAACACCCCTACTCTCCAGATGTCTGTGCTAATCTTGTGAATACCCCTACTCTCTCTCTGTCTATGCTAATCTTGTGAACACCCCTACTCTCTGTCTGTCTGTGCTAATCTTGTGAACACCCCTACTCTCTATCTGTCTGTGCTAATCTTGTGAACACCCCTACTCTCTGTCTGTCTGTGCTAATCTTGTGAACACCCCTACTCTCCAGATGTCTGTGCTAATCTTGTGAATACCCCTACTCTCTCTCTAGCTATGCTAATCTTGTGAACACCCCTACTCTCTCTCTGTCTATGCTAATCTTGTGAACACCCCGACTCTCTGTCTGTCTGTGCTAATCTTGTGAATACCCCTACTCTCTGTCTGTGCTAATCTTGTGAATACACCTACTCTCTCTCTGTCTGTGCTAATCTTGTGAACACCCCTACTCTCTGTCTGTCTGTGCTAATCTTGTGAATACCCCTACTCTCTGTCTGTGCTAATCTTGTGAACACCCCTACTCTCTAACTGTCTGTGCTAATCTTGTGAACACCCCTACTCTCTCTCTGTCTGTGCTAATCTTGTGAATACCCCTACTCTCTATCTATGCTAATCTTGTGAACACCCCTACTCTCTAACTGTCTGTGCTAATCTTGTGAACACCCCTACTCTCTATCTGTCTGTGCTAATCTTGTGAACACCCCTACTCTCTAACTGTCTGTGCTAATCTTGTGAACACCCCTACTCTCTATCTGTCTGTGCTAATCTTGTGAACACCCCTACTCTCTCTCTGTCTGTGCTAATCTTGTGAATACCCCTACTCTCTATCTATGCTAATCTTGTGAACACCCCTACTCTCTAACTGTCTGTGCTAATCTTGTGAACACCCCTACTCTCTATCTTTCTGTGCTAATCTTGTGAACACCCCTACTCTCTGTCTGTCTGTGCTAATCTTGTGAACACCCCTACTCTCTCTCTGTCTATGCTAATCTTGTGAACACCCCTACTCTCTAACTGTCTGTGCTAATCTTGTGAACACCCCTACTCTCTCTCTGTCTGTGCTAATCTTGTGAATACCCCTACTCTCTATCTATGCTAATCTTGTGAACACCCCTACTCTCTAACTGTCTGTGCTAATCTTGTGAACACCCCTACTCTCTCTCGGTCTGTGCTAATCTTGTGAACCCCCCTACTCTCTGTCTGTCTGTGCTAATCTTGTGAATACCCCTACTCTCTGTCTGTCTGTGCTAATCTTGTGAACACCCCTACTCTCTATCTGTCTGTGCTAATCTTGTGAACACCCCTACTCTCTATCTGTCTGTGCTAATCTTGTGAATACCCCTACTCTCTGTCTGTCTGTGCTAATCTTGTGAACACCCCTACTCTCTATCTGTCTGTGCTAATCTTGTGAACACC